>NC_067399.1:37350863-37371900 GCF_016432865.1 Antechinus flavipes | reverse complement strand
TCCAGCATTGGGAATTTGGTGTGAAGCTCTTAGCCAAAGTACAGCAACAGTGCCTACTGTGTCCTCGTCCAGAAAGCCAGGGCATTAGTAGTTCTGCTTTGAGACCTCCAGGGCAAACATAGAAGAGAACCTGGGAGTCAGTGAACCTCAGCAAGCCAGTCCAGTGTCAAAGTCTGCAGCACCATTGGCCCCACACAGACAGTGAGAGACCCCTGTTCTGCAAAAAGAAGTTTGACACAATCTCTTGTGTGTCCAATGAACAGAACTCAAATTTTAAAAGTGAGCAGAGGAGCAAAAAAAGCTCTGACCACAGAGAGATATCAGTCAGGGAAGACCATCATAGAAGCCTGGAAGAGGATAACAATGGCAAAATGCCTATGAATAAACTCTCAGAGAGGAATATGAACTCAGGTAAGCTCAAAAGCTTCTCTTGAAAAAGCTCAAAAACAGATCTTACAAAAGAGATGAGAGAAAAAATGTGCAGGAATAAGAAGTATGAAGTAAAATTATGACAATTTGAGAATAAAAACCCAAGCTTGGAAAAAGGAAATCGGGAAATGTCTGGAAGAAACAACTCTTCAAAAAACAAATTTGGCAAAATGGGAAAAAATATAATTATTTCTTAAAAATCAATTTGGGTGGGCGGTAACAAGATGGTGGAGAGGACACACACATCTTTCTAAGCTCTCCTTTACCCTCAATTTTAACAAAATCCAGCCTCAGAATTAGTGCTTGACCGTTAGAACACACAGATATTGGGAATGTAACATATTGGCAACCAAAGATAATTGAAAAAATGTCCAGAAAAGGTCTATTTTGCTCATGCGTGGGGACAGACCAGGATTAGGCCAGGCACAGACTTCAGACAGCTCATTCTGAGCAGACTGGAGTGGGGTAGGGTGTGGTCTCTGCTGTTGGAAAATATGCAGAGAGAACTTTACCACAGTGTTGGCTACTCTGCCCTGGCAGCAAGCCAATAGATCAGCAGAGAATCTAGAACACGGGGGTAAAGACTATAACCCCAAAATGCTAGAGTCTCTTGGGAACTGGCCACACCCATCCAGCACCCGGAGTGACTCAGTATGATCCAAGTGCAGCTGCAGTCACTGCTTCTAGTGCAGATACTGCCTTTCCATGGCTGCTGATTTCAGCTAAATGGCTAATACCAAAGCAACCTGTGGGTGCTGTCCCACTGCCGCTTCATTACCACTTCCTGTTGTCTGTAGAGGCAGCTTGGAAATACCACACTGCCCTCCACAAGCAGACCGTAGTTTTTTTTTTTTTTTTCTTTTTTCTTTTTCCTTAAAATGAGCAAAAAGGCAGAGTGGACTTTAACTGTTGACAGTTTCTACAGGGAAAGACAGCAGACTTCAGACCCTGAGGGGACTAAAATAAGTTTGGCTCTAAATCCAAAGGTGGATATGATCTAGTCCCCACCACAGAAGGCTCTTATAGAAGATATTAAAAAGGATTTTAAAAGAGAGTTATTAAAAAATAAAGAAAGGAAAGGAAAGCTTTGCAAGAGGGTCAGGATAAGATATGTAACTCATTAAAAGATAAAGTGGAAAAAGAAATCAACTTTTTGAAAAACAGAATTTGTGAATTGGAAAAGATAAACAGCTCCCAGGAAAACAGACTCTGTGAATTGAAAAAGGTAAACAATTACAAGGGAAACAGAATTTATGAATTGGAAAAAGAAAATAATTCTTTAAAAAAAACTATTGCCAAAATGGAAAAAAAAATTCCATAGAACAAAACAACTCATTTAAAAACTAAATTGCACACATATAAAAAGAAATTTTAAAAAATGAAGAAAATCATTATTAAAAATCAGACTTGAACAAATGGAAATCAATGACTCGAGGAGACACCAGGAATCAGTGAAGCAAAACAAAAAAAAAAAAAAAAAAAAAGGAAAAAGAAAAGAAAAATAGGAAAAAATGTTAAATACCTACTTGGGAACACAACAGATGTGGAAAATTGATCTAGGAGAGATAAGCAGAGGATTATTGGACTCCTTGAAATTCATGATGAAAAAAAGCCTAGACACTAACTTGTCAGGAAATCATCAAAGAAAACTTCCCAGATGTTATAGAAATGGAGGGTAAAATAGACATTGAAAGAATTCATTGATCACCTACAGAAAGGGATCCCAAAATCAAAATTCAAAGAAATATTGTGACCAAATTCCATAACTATCAAAACAAGGAAAAAATACTACTAGCAGCCAGGAAAAAACAATTTAAATGCCAAGGAACCATAATAAGGATCACTCAGGATCTAGCAGCATCCACATTAAAGGATCAAAGGACCTGGAATCTAATATTCCAAAAGGCAAAAGAACTTTTTATGTGGCCAAGAATAACTTAACCATCCAAACTGAGCATCTTTTTCTCCAGTGAAGAAGATGGCCTTTCAATGAAATAGGCGAATTTCATGTATTTCTAAAGAAAAAACCAGAGCTAAACAAAAAGTTTGACCTCCAAATATAGGACTCAAGAGAAGCATAAAAAGGTGCAAAGTACTCTTGGGAAATGTATTTCTCTTTTGGGTATACATAAAGAGTACATGTATAATTTGGTTTTAAAGTTGTAACAAAAGAAAGGAAATAGAGATGGAAAGGAAGTTGTACCTACAAAAAAGAAAAATAGAGGTAAAAACAGGGAAACTACATCTCATGAAGAGGCAAAGGAAACCTATTATATCTGAGGGAAAGAAAGGAGGGGGATGAACATAATGTGACTCTTACTCTATTCCAAATTGTCTCAAAGAGAAAAATTTAGGTATATTTGCTGTACATAGAAACTTCTCCCACCTCATTGAAAAGTGGGAGGGGAAAAGCAAAATGGGAAGGGTTAGGCTAAATAGAAGGGAATATAGAAATAGTAAAGGAAAGGTTTTAAGAAATGGAATGAACTTTAAAAGGGAAGGAGGGATGCTAAAGAGGGAGGGCTGCGTGAAACAGGTGGTGCTCATAAGTCTAATACTGAGGAGGGGAGCAAGGGGGAATGGAAAGAGAAAAGAATAATTTGGGGATAATAAGATGGAATGAAATACAGAATTAGTAGTTTTAACTATAAATGTTAATGGGGTGAACTCCTCCATAAAGTGGAGGTGGACAGGAGATTGGATTATAAGATCGTACAATATGTTGTTTACAAGAAATACACTTGAATGAGAGTGATACATACAGAATAAAGGTTAAAGGCAGGAGCAGAAACTACTATGCTTCAGGTGAAGTAAAAAAAGCAGGGGTAGCCATCCTGATGTCAGATCAAGCAAGAGCAAAAATTTATCTAATTAAAAGTGACAAGGAAGGGCACTGGATCTTGCTAAAAGTTAACATAGATAATGAAGCAGTATCAATACTAAACATATATGTACCAAGTGATATAACATCTAAATTCATAAAGGAGCAGTTAAGAGAGCTGCAAGAAGAAATAGACAGCAAAACTATAATAGTGGAAGATCTCAAACTTGCACTCTCAGAACTGGAAATATCAAACCACAAATAAATAAGGAAATTAAAGAGGTAAAGAGAACACTAGAAATGTTAGGTATGATAGATCTTTAGAGAAAACTGAATGGAGATAAAAAGGAGTACACTTTCTTCTTATCAGTTCATGAAAAGTAGACAAAAATTGACCATATATTAGGACATAAAAACCTGAAATTCAAATGCAGAAAGGCAGAAATAGTAAATGCATCCTTTTCAGATCATGATGCAATAAAAATTACATTCAATAAAAAGCCAGGGGAAAATAGACCAAAAAGTAATTAGAAATTAAATAATCTCATATTAAAGAATGATTGGGTAAAACAGCAAATCATAGACACAATAATTTCACCCAAGAGAATGACAATAATGAGATGGCATACCAAAATGTGTGGGATGCAGCCAAAATGGTAATAAGGGGAAATTTAATATCTCTAGAAACTTACTTGCATAAAATAGAGAAATAGAAAATCAATGAATTAGGCTTGTAACTAAAAAAGCTAGGAAAAGAGCAAATTAAAAAACCCCAATCAAACACTAAACTTGAAATTCTAAAAATAAAATTAAAAGTAAAAAAAAAAAAACTATTAAATTAATAAATAAAACTAAGAGTTGGTTTTATGGAAAAACCAACAAAATAGATAAACCCTTATTAAATTTGATTAGAAAAAGGAAAGAGGAAAATCAAATTGTTAGTCTTAAAAATGAAAAGGGAGAAATTTCCATTAGTAAAGAGGAAATTAGAGCAATAATTAGGAGTTACTTTGCCCAACTTTATGTTAATAAATTTGATAACTTAAATGAAATGGATGAATTCCTTCAAAAATATAGGTTGCCCAGATTAACAGAGGAGAAAGTAAATTGGTTAAACAGTTCCATTTTAGAAAAAGAAATAGAACAAGCTATTAATGAAGTTCCTAAGAAAAAGTCCCTGGATCAGATGGACTTACATATGAATTCAACCAAACATTTAAAGAACAAATAACTCCAGTGCAATATAAACTATTTGAAAAAATAGGGAATGAAGGAGTTCTATCAAATTCCTTTTTTGACACACAGTACTGACAGCTAAACTAGATAGGATGAAAGCAGAGACAGAAAATTATAGATCAATCTCACTAATGAACATTGATGCAAAAATCTTACATAAAATATTAGCAAAAAGATTATAGAAAAGCATCTCTAGGATAATACACCATGACCAAGTAGGATTTATACCACCAATGCAGGACTGGTTCAATATTAGGAAAACTATTAATATAATTGACTATATTAATAACCAAATTAACAAAAGGCATATGATCATCTCAACAGATGCAGAAAAAGCATTTGATAAAATCCAACACCCATTCCTATTAAAAACACTAGAGAGTATAGGAATAAATGGCCTTTTCCTTAAAATAATCAGTAGCATCTATTTAAAATCATCAGTAAGTATCATATATAATGGGGTTAAACTGGAACCATTCCCAATAAAATCAGGAGTGAAACAAAATTGCCCACTATCACCAATAAGAGATGAAAAAAAAATAAAGGAATAAGCACAGGTAATAAATAAACCAAATTATCACTCTTTGCAGATGATATGATGGTATACTTAGAGAACACCAAAGATTCTACTAAAAAGCTATTGGATAAATCCACAACTTTAACAAAGTTGCAGAATGGAAAATAAATCCATATAAATCATCAGCATTTTTATACATCACTAACAAAATCTAAGAGCAAGAGATACAAAGAGTAATTCCATTTTAAATAACTGTCGATAGTATAAAATATTGAGGAATCTATCTGTCAAGGGAAAATCAGGAAGTACATGAGCAAAACTAACTTTCCATACAAATCAAGTCAGATCTAAGCAACTGGAAAAATATCAAGGGCTCCTGGATAGGTCAAGTGAATATAATAAAGATGATAATACTACTTAAACTAATCTATTTATTTGGTGCTATACAAATTAGACTCCCAAGAAACTATTTTAGTGATCTAGAACAAAATATCACAAAATTCATCTGGAAGAACAAAAGGTCAAAACTTTCAAGGGAACTAATGAAAAAAAATCAAATGAAGGTGTCCTAGCTGTACTTGACCTAAAACTATATTATAAAGCAGCAGTCACCAAAAGCATTTGGTATTGGCTAAAAATAGACTAGTTAATCATTGGAATAGGTTAGCTTCACAGGACAAAATAGTCAATAACTAAAGCAATCTCATGTTTGACAAACCCAAAGACCACAACTTTTGGTATAAGAATTTATTATTTGACAAAAATTGTTGGGAAAATTGGAAATTAGTATGGCAGAAACTAAGCATTGACCTATACTTAATACCATATACCAAGACAAGATCAATATGGGTTCATGATCTATGCAAAAAGAATGAGATTATAAATAAATTAGAAGAACATATGATAGTTTACCTCTCAGACCTGTGAAGGAGGAAAGAATTTGTGACAAAAGAAGAACTAGAGGTCATTACTGATCACAAAATAGAAAATTTTGATTATATTAAGTTAAAAAGCTTTTCTACAAATAAAACTAATGTGGACAGGATTAGAAGGAAAGCAATAAACTGGGAAAATTTTTTTTAACAGCTAAAGATTCTAATAAAGGCCTCATATTCAAAATATATAGAGAATTAGCTCTAATTTATAAGAAATTAAGCCATTCTCCAATTGATAAATGGTCAAAGGATAGCAATAGACAATTTTCAGATGAAGAAATTGAAACTATTTCTAGTCATATGAAAAGATGTTACAAATCATCATTGATCAGATAAATGCAAATTAAGACAATTCTGAGTACCATTCCACACCTGTCAGATTGGCTCAAATGACAGGAAAAGATAATGACGAATGTTGGAGGGGAAAACTGGGACACTGATGCATTGTTGGTGGAGTTGTGAACAGATCCAACCATTCTTGAGAGTAAATTAGAACTGTATTCAAAAAGTTATCCTTTGACCCAGCAATGCTTCTACTGGCCTTGTATCCAAAAGAGATCTTTAAAAAGGCAAAGGGACCCACATGTGCAAACTGTTTGTGGCAGCCCTTTTTGTAGTGGCTAGAAACTAGAAATTGAATGGATAACCATCAATTGGAGAATGACTAAATAAACTGTGGTATATGAATATTGTGGAATATTATTGTTCTGTAAGAAATGACAGCAGGATGATTTCAGAGAAGCTTGGAGAGACTTATATGAACTACTGCTAAGTGAAATGAGCAGAACCAGGAGATAATTGTACTCTTCAACAACAATACTATATGATAATCAATTCTCATGAACGTGGATCTCTCCAACAATGAGAGGATCCAAATCTTTTCCAATAAACAGAACCAGCTACACCCAGAAAAAGAACACTGGAAATGAATATGGACCACAACATAACATTTCCATTCTTTCTGTTATTGTTTACTTGCATTTTTGTTTTTTCCTCTCAGGTAATTTTTACCTTCTTTCTATATCTGATGTTTCTTGTGCAACAAGATAACTGTAAAAATATGTACACCTATATTGTATTTAACATATACTTTAACATATCTAACATATGTTGGTCTACCTGCCATCTAGGAGAGGGGGGAGGGGAAAGGAAGGGAAAAGTTGGAATAGAAGGTTTTGCAAAGGTCAGTGTTTTAAAAATTACCCATGCATATGTGTTGTATATAAAAAGCTATATTTAAAAAAAGATTGTAAAAAAAATAAAATGATAATTAATTTGAGCAAATTGAAAAATAAAATAACTCCTTAAAAATAAAATTGGAGAAATGAAAAAAAAGCCATGGAACAAAAATTCCTTTGAAGTACAATTGGCCAAATGCAAAAGGAGGTAAAGACTGTCAGAAAAAAATGTAATTTACTAAAACTTAGAATCTGACAAATGGAAATGAATGACTCAGCTAATCTTATAAAACCAATGAAATAAAAGTAAAAAATAAGTGAAAAATTTGAAGAAAATATAAAATATTTCATTGGAGAAACTAATGATGTGCAAAATAGAACTAGGAAAGACAAAAGAGTAATTACAAAATAGTAAGTACTAGATAAATCTAACTACAAAGTAAACAAGAAAGAAGTTTAGGAGGTGAATAGAATTTTAGAAAATTAGGTTAGAGGGAATTCAGAAGAAAATTGAATGGGGAGAGAGAGGAATAGACCTTTTTCTCAGTGGAGCATAGCATTTCTACAAAAACTTGCCACTTCTTAGAGCATAAGATCCTCTGAATCAAATACTGAAAGACAGAAATACAAAATGCTTGCTTGACAGATCATGATGCAATAAAAATTATCTCTAATAAATGACCATGGAAAAATAGACCCCAAATTAATTAGAAACTAAATAACTGAATCATCAATAATGAATAGGTCTAACAACAGATGATAGAAATAGTCAATAATTTCTTCCAAGAAAATGGCAATAATGAGATGGCATACCAACAATTATGGATTGCAGCCAAACAATAAATGGTGAAATTTTATGCCTCTAAATGCTCATGTGGATAAAATACAATAAGAGGAGATCAATGAATTAGGTATGAAAGTAAAAAAAAAAACTAGAGAAAGAACAAGTTTAAAAATTCCAATTAAATAGAAAGTAGAAATTCTGAAAATTAAATTAGAGATCTATACAATTGAAAGGAAGAAAACTTGAATTAATAATAAAACTGAGATTTGAGCTTTATGAAACACAACAAAATAGATAAAATTTTGATTAATTTGATTAGAAAAAGGAAAGAAGGAAACCAAGTTACCAGTATCAAACATGAATAGCATGAACTTATCATGAATGAAGTTGAAATTTAAGCAAAAATTAGGAACAATTTCCCCAAATTTATGCTTATAAAGATGACACAAATCTAAATGAAATGAATGAATCCTTAGAAAAATATAGCGTGTCCCAATTAACAGAAGAGGAAATAACATAATTAAACAGATTCATTTTAGAAAAGGGTAATTGGAAAATCAGTTAACTTTATCCCCTCAAAAAAATTTCCGGGCCAGTGAATTCTCTTCATCATTTAAAGAACAATGATACTAATACTATGTAAATTATTTGGAAAAAAAAATGATTTAAGAAGGAATACTGCCAAATTTCTTTTCTGACATAGAAATTGTGTTGATATGTAAACCAAAAAAAGCCAAAATAGAAAAAGAAAATTATAGTCCAGTTTCCCTAATGAATATTGATGCAAAAAACTTAAAGTATGGGAAAAGAAATTCTAGTAGCTTATCACCAGACATAATACAAAATGCCCAAGTGGGATTTATATCTGCAATGCAAGGCTGGCTCAGAAAACTATCTCCATAATCATCTGTATCGAAAACCAAAGTAATATATGTCATGCAATTATCATAATCACTGCAGATAAATCATTTGGGAAAATACATCTATTTTATTAAAAACACTAGAGAGCATAGGAATAAATGGAGTTCTTCTAAATATTATAAATAGTATCTAGCTGAACCTTTCAGCAAGTACTATATGTAATGAGGATAAGCTCAACACATCTACAATAAGAGTGGGTTGCTCATTCTCACCACTATTATTCAGTAATGTACTAGAAGTGTTAACATAAGCAAATAGAATAGAGAAAATATTTTGATTGAATCTGGTAATTTGTGCAGGAAAAAATCTATCACTGCTTGCAGATAACATGATATTATATATATATATATATATACAATTTAAGAGAAGTTAAAACTACTAGAAACTTTTAACAACATTAACAGTACCACATAATGTAAAATAAATACACATAAGTTATCAGTATTTCTATATGTTACCAACAAATCTTAGCAGCAAGGTATGGAAAGGAAAATGACATTCACAAAAATGGTAGGCATATAAAATATTTGGGAGTGTGATTGCTAAGATAAAGGCAGGAAATATATGAACAGAATTACAAAACTCTTTCCATATGAATAAAGTTAGATCTAAATAATCAGAAATATATCAAGTGCTCATTTGTAGGCCAAGCTAATATAATCAAATAGTAATTCTAACTAACCTACTTATTCAGTGCCATTCTAATCCTCCTGCCAAGACATTGCTTTTTAGAATCAGAAAAATAATTTTAAAAATTCATCTGGAGAAACAAAATGTCAAGAATTAATGAAATAATGAAAAATGAAAACAAATAAGGTCTAGAAGTTCTAGAAATAAAACTATTATAACAGTACCCATCAAAGTTATTTGGTAGTGGCAAGAAACATAATAGATCAGTGGAATAAGTTAGGTACACAGTGCAGCATTGTCAACAATTATAGTAATCTAGTATTTGATAAAATGAAAGACTCCACTTTCTGAGAGAAGAACTCAGTCATTGATTAAAAGTGCTGGGAAATCTGGAAAATAATATAGCAGAAATTAGACACTGACCAACATCTAAAATACTAAATCAAGATAAGGAAAAACTGATTCCTGATTTAGATATAAATGGTGATACTATAAACAAATTATGAGAATAAAGACTGGTCTGTCTCTTGGATATTTGGAGAAAGGAGGATTTTATTTCCAAAAAAGAATTGGACCACATTAAAAATGCAAAATGGAAAACATTCTGAACAAAAAAACCCAGGGTACCCAAGATTCTAATGGAAACAGTAAGATTGGGGATTTTTTTTTTACTGCACTCTCTCTTTTGAAGGTCATTTCTCAAATACATTAATACATATATTTATATATGTATGTACATATATATGTGTTATATATGTATATGAGTCAATTTTATAAAAACATAAGCCATTCCCCAATTGGTAAACAGTCAAAAGAATGAAATGATTATTTTCAGATGAAGAAATTGAAGCCATTTCTCATCATATGAAAATATGCTCTAAATCAATATTGACTATGAAAATCCAAATAAAGGAAACTTTCTCTGATTAAGTAAGATGACAGGAAAAGATAATAATTAATGTTGCTGGAGATATGGAAAAACTTGGACACTAATGCGTTATTGGTGGAGTTTTTGAATGACTCAACCATTCTCTAGATTAATTATGTGCAAAGGACTAAGAAAATGTGCATATCCTCTTATCCAACAGTGTCTCTACTGAGTGTCTATTTCAAAGAGATCATAAAAGATGGCAAAGATCACATATATGAAAAAATGTTTTGAGCAGCTCTTTTTATGGTGACAAGGAACTGGAAATTGAGTGGATTCCTATCAGCTGGTGAATTTGCTGAATAAGTTATAGCATAGGAATGTATTGGAATATTATTGTTCTATAAGAAAGGATGACCAGGATGATTTCAGAAAAACATAGAAAGACTTCATTAAACTGAGACTGAGTGAAATGAACAGAACCCTGAGAACATTTTACAAAGTAGTAAGATTATATGATGATCAGTTGGCTTGGACTTGGTTCATTTCAACAATGAGATGATAAAAAATAATTCTAATAGACTTCGGTCTTACTTGGTTGTGAGTGACTGTGAATGTGTATATGAAGTGGGATTAAGTGACTTGCTCAGGATCATACGTCTAGGCTGTGTTCAGTGTCTCAGATTGGATATAAACTCAGTTCCCCCTAGCTCCAGGGTCGGTGCTCTATCTACTGTGACTAAACAAGATGTGGTATATATAATAGTAATAGAATAGTGGTGTGCTATTAGACATGATGACCTGGTTGATTTTAGAAAAACAGGAAAAGAGTTGGATGAAATAATAAAAAGTAAAATGAGTTGAACTAAGAAAATATTGCTCACAGTAACAGCAATGGTTTTCTAAGAACATTGTTAAAAGTCTAAGTAATTTTGTGTGCTATAATTTCTAAAATCAATTATAAAGGACAGATGCAAGTATAAACAATTTACCTCCAAAGAGAGATAGAAATAGATACTTTTGTTTTACACACACACATACATGCACACATACACAGATAGATAGATACACAGATATATCTTTTAGGAAAAAAGTAAGCAATGTGAAATGGAAAGTCATGATTATATAGTGAATCCTCTATGTTGTACTGCATATAGGATAAAGGTTTTTTTCATTCTTTCCTACTTAAGTTGAAAACAAATACATATTAAAATATATTTATGTCTGCTTTGGAAATGGCAAAAATGGGAATATGAAATGGTATCTATAAACTGAAGATTTGTTGAATTAAATATTATGTTTATAGGTATCTATGTGAATACATAGATATAAATTTACATATATATGTATATATATGCCACAAAATTTCTCTTTGTGTTTAACAGTATACCTATGTAGATGTGTATAAATATAATAAAGTATTATAGTGTTGTAAGAAATGATAAAGAGGACTACAAAGAGAAAACAGGGGAGACATGTATGAACTTATGAAAAGTGAAACAGAACCAGGTCTTACAATGTAGCCTTTTTTCCACCCGGCTTCACCTGTCAATAACAGAGAGCACACCACATAAGTCAAGGATTCTTCCTCTGTTTAGGAGCATAAATTAATAATAATGTCTCTGACCTTTGAACTCCATACGTCCCACACTATGACATTTGCACAAATCGTAAAATCTTGACTGAGCTGAGCTTCTGGAATAAAGTCCGCCACGTACAGAAAATGATCATTATAATAATCGAAGTATATATAATTCATAATGGAAAACTGAGCCTCTGTACATCTGTTCTCATCCACAAACACCTGCTCACCAACAATGTTCTTAAACTGGGTGTTCTTCAGGTAGGAGTGTAGCTGAAAAACAGGAGAATCTCTCATCAGTGACTGGTACCTGAGGGAAAGGCAATTGTACATGAGATTTAATGGAGTCTTGTGCTCTTATTATCAGGTAGGATCAAAATTGAGTTTCTTCTGGGAGACAGAAATGCAGGGTTGCCTGCATCTCCTAGGTTTATAATTTCAGTTTCATATTCAAGTTCTCGTTGTTTCTCACTCCCTTTATATAATTGCCAAGGTCTGCTTGCAATATCTCTCTAATATGTTTCCGTCCCATTCTCTGCTAGTGTAACATCCTCATGACTTCACACCTGGATTTTTGCAATTGGCTCCTGGTGGCTGCCTCTGCCTTAAACCTCTCCTATTCTGCCCTTCATCCTGCCTTGGAGGGGATTGTTCTGAAGTCCAGGCCAGACCGTGGCTCTCCCATCCTCGAAAATCTCCAGTGGTTTTCTCCCATCTCCAGGATAAACTATGAAACCATTTGTGTGAGATTCAAAGCACTCAGTGTAAACCAGGAGCTCAGTACAGCAGCTACTGAATACACAGCACCTGAAGAAACTGCAGGCTCACTGTTTGAGAGTGAGGAAGAGAACTAGAACACAAGAACATTTAGCAACAGCAGTGGAATGTGGATCTTCTCACAACTGCAGGGCAGGAAAAAGTACTTGTGGTTACTCTCAGAACAGAATAGAGACCAGGGCATTAATAAACACATTTCTCTTAAGATCAGGGACCTTGGAAGAAATAAAACTTCCAGGCCCCTAGAAGACTCCCTGAAAATAGCTGTACAAAACTCCGGAAGCTTGGGACATTGACCCCTTTGTCCTGGAAACAGGGCACTACTTTAATAAACAGGTAAAGTCAAATAATAGTGTGGGGAAACTGGTAAAGAACAGAAATTGATTCTGATCATAGAAAATTACTGTGATGAACAGGAAGATGAAAAATCCATACTAAGAAGAAAATAACAAAGTCAAAACTCCTATATCCATAATCTGCAAATAAGTAAGAATTGGTCTAAAGCCACAGAAGCGTTGAAAATGAATTTTCCAAATCAAGTCAGAGAGGTAGAGAAAAAATTATGAAAAAAAATGAGAGCAATGTAAAAGAAGCAGAAAAAGACATAGAGGAGAAAAATGCCTTAAAAATCAGAATTTGACAAATTGAACAGGAAATGTAGAGGCCCACTGAGGAGAATATTTCCTTACAAATTAGAACTAAGAAGGTAGAAGCTAATGATGCTTTGAGAAATAAAAGAAAAAGCCAAAAGGAAAAAGAATGGAAAACAATATACAATGTCACAATGGAAAATGCTGATGTGGAAAACAAATCGAAGAGACTGCATTTAACATTATGAGAATACATGAGTTCTACAATGAAAAAACATGGATTCTATCTTTCAGGGAAGTCTCTAGTAAATTTTTCTTGCATTCCAGAATATGAAGGTAAAATAAGAGTATGAAAGAAGCCATAGATCATTTATTTAATAATTACTTTATATTGAATCCATGCCAGGGTAATTTTTTAAATAACATTATCCCTTGCACTCGTTTCTGTTCTGATTTTTTCCCCTCCCTCCCTCCACCTCCTCCCCTAGATGGCAAACAGTCTTATATATGTTAGATATGTTGCAGTATATCCTAGATACAATATATGTTTGCAGAACTGAACAGTTCTCTTGTTGCACAGGGAGAATTGGATTCAGAAGGTAAAAATAACCCGTGAAGAAAAACAAAAATGCACATAGTTCACATTCGTTTCCCAGTGTTCTTTCTTTGGGTGTAGCTGCTTCTGTCCATCATTTATCAATTGAAACTCAGTTAGGTCTCTTTGTCAAAGAAATCCACGTCTATCAGAATATGTCCTCATACAATATCATTGTTGAAGTGTATAATGATCTCCTGGTTCTGCTCATCTCACTTAGCATCAGTTCATGTAAGTCTCACCAAGCCTCTCTGTATTCATCCTGCTGGTCATTTCTTACAGAACAATAATATTCCATAACATTCTTATACCACAATTTACTCAACCATTCTCCAATTGATGGGCATCCCTTCATTTTCCAGTTTCTAGCCACTACAGACAGGGCTGCCACAAATATTTTGGCACATACAGGTCCCTTTCCCTTCTTTAGTATCTCTTTGGGGTATAAGCCCAGTAGTAGCACTGCTGGATCAAAGGGTATGCACAATTTGATAACTTTTGGGGCATAATTCCAGATTGCTTTCCAGAATGGTTGGATTAGTTCACAACTCCACCAACAATTAGTGTCCCAGTTTTCCCGCATCCCCTCCAACGTTCATCATTATTTTTTCCTGTCATTCTAGCCAATCTGACAGGTGTGTAGTGGTATCTCAGAGTTGTCTTAATTTGCATTTCTCTAATTAGTAGTGATTTGGAATACTCTTTTAAATGAGTAGAAGTAGTTTCAATTTCATCACCTGAAAATTGTCTGTTCATATCCTTTGACCATTTATCAATTGGAGAATGGCTTGATTTCTTATAAATTAGAGTCAATTCTCTATATATTTTGGAAATGAAGCCTTTATCAGAACCTTTAACTGTGAAGGTGTTTTCCCAGTTTGTTGCTTCCCTTCTAATCTTGTTTGCATTAGTTTTGTTTCTACAAAGGCTTTTTAATTTGATGTAATTAAAATTTTCTATTTTGTGATCAGTAATGGTCTCTAGTTCATCTTTGGTCACAAATTTCTTTTTCCTTCACAAGTCTGAGAGATAAACTATCCTATGTTCCTCTAATTTATTTATAATCTTGTTCTTTATGCTTAGGTCATGGACCCATTTTGATCTTATCTTGGTATATGGTGTTAAATGTGGGTGCATGCCTAATTTCTGCCATACTAATTTCCACTTATCCCAGCAGTTTTTGTCAAATAATGAATTCTTATCCCAGAAATTAGGATCTTTGGCTTTGTCAAACACTAGATTGCTATAGTTGACGATTCTGTCTTGTGAACCTAACCTTTTCCATTGATCCACTAATCTATTTCTTAGCCAATACCAAATGGTTTTGGTGACTGCTGCTTTATAATATAATTTTAGATCAGGTACAGCTAGGCCACCTTCTTTTGGTTTTTTTTTTTTTTCCATTAATTCCCTTGAGATTCTCGACTTTTTATTGTTCCATATGAATTTTGTTGTTATTTTTTCTAGATCATTAAAATATTTTCTTGGAAGTATGATTGGTATAGCACTAAATAAATAGATTAGTTTAGGGAGTATTGTCATCTTTATTATGTTCGCTCGGCCGATCCAAGAGCACTTAATATTTTTCCAATTATTTAAGTCTGACTTTATTTGTGTGGAGACTTTTTTATAATTTTGCTCATATAATTCCTGACTTTCCTTTGGTAGATAGATTCCCAAATATTTTATGGTATCAACAATTATTCTGAATGGAATTTCTCTTTGTATCTCTTGCTGTTGGGTTTTGTTGGTGATGTATAAAAATGCTGAGGATTTATGGGGATTTATTTTGTATCCAGCTACTTTGCTAAAATTATGAATTATTTCTAATAACTTTTTAGTAGAATCTCTGGGGTTCTCTAGGTATACTATCATATCATCTGCAAAGAGTGATAGTTTGGTTTCCTCATTGCCTACTCTAATTCCTTTAATATCTTTCTCGACTCCTATTGCCGAGGCTAGTGTTTCTAATACGATATTGAATAATAATGGTGATAGTGGGCAACCTTGCTTCGCTCCAGATCTTACTGGGAAAGGTTCCAGTTTTTCCCCATTGCATATGATGCTTACTGATGGTTTTAAATATATGCTCCTATTTTAAGCAAAAGTCCATTTATTCCTATGCTCTCAAGTGTTTTTATTAGGAATGGATGTTGGATTTTATCAAATGCTTTTTCTGCATCTATTGATATGATCATATGGTTTTTGTTTATTTGGTTATAGGTACAGTTTCTTAAATTTCTCAGACTTTCAACCCCACATCTGGGGTCCCATTTGAGTGGCAGTGGGTCTGGGACAGATTTTACTCTTCCTAAAGCCTGAGAATGCTGGATATGCTTATTGTCTGTAGGATGATAGAAGGGTCCCACTGTGTTCCAGTTCTCTAAAGAAACCTTCCCAAGACAATTCAGTTGCTTCAGCTTGGGGGGAATAGCTGCTTTCTCCAGAGTCAGCAAGACAGAGAAATCCTTTCTTTTTGCTCACAGAAGCCTTAGCTGGGCATAGCCTGCTACATCTCCTGTCATACTTCCTTATTTAAGCCCATCCAGCCTGACATTTGTAGCTTTACAAACTTCTGTCCTTATTTAGTACTTGGACATGTGATCTGGGATATTTAAGGGGAAAAAATCTAGTAGAGTAATCATTCTGATCTACTAGAAGTGATTCACTCTACAAGGGAAGTCCTACATTTGTGCCTTCTCCTTCCAAGGACACCAAGATAGGAAAAACTAGTTTTAGAGCAAACTAGTCAGATTTTTGTTTAAAAAAAAAAAAAAAAAAAAGCTTGGGCACATCCTACACAACACTCTGCAGAAGTATTTTCTTTGTCTTCTGGAGAATTCTAAAGATGAAGCGGCCATCACGTAGGCCCCAGTTGGTGTTAGTGCTTGGACTAGGAAACATACCACATTGGACTCTCCAATGTGTGTGTTTAAAAATATGAACATGTGTGTATGTATATTTCTTAGCACCAGAATAAGCAACTAAGACAGGACAAAGATGGAATCTCCTTTATGGGTTCATTGTTTCTCTGATGTGCTGACACTATTTCTTGTTCCAGAAGGGCTAGCTTACACATGAAGCCCCAGTGACACAATATCATTGCTAGAGAAACAAGAATATGCAGACATTCCTCTTTGTGTTCCCCAAGCTGTCAGCCAGTCCTTTTCACTGGAAAGGAGAAAAAACATGTTCATCTAAGTAGTCTTTCCATAGGCTTCCTGGCTCCAGAGGGCCTGGGTGAGAGAGAGAACTGAATTGAGGTAAGAATAGAATTACAAAAATTCATCAGGGGATGATCATCATTGCTAAATGCTGAAAAGGAAAATCTGCAGGTCCTCCTCTGACCAAATCTTTCTGCTGCTCAGTAAGTTTCAGCAGTTTTCTCCTGCCTTGGTACCAATTACAAATACATTTATGTTCATTTAAAATTTTTTCCCATCTGATTCTGGATTAGCTAGAAGGCAAAGTGGATAGAGCATTGGGCTTGGAATCAGGAAGGCTCCATCTTTGCAAAGAAAACCTCCAAGTAAGGTCATGGAGGATCAGACATTATTGAAGCAATTGAATAATCACATTACCAGGTGGCTCTATCTGACCAGTTTTCCCCTTCTTACCCACTCCAGGCAAGTCAAATTGATCCATTCTTTGTCCTTCTAATTATGGTGTATTAGCTGTCTCTCTGGCTTTGCACAAGTGGTTGCCCAGGGGAGGATTGCACACTCTCCTCCCCAATGATGTTAGAGAGCACTGACTTCCTCAAAATACAGCTCAAGGATCACTTCCATCCTGATGTTTTTCTTGGTGTTTCCCATCCATCACCTCCCACGCCCATAACCCTGACCCAGAAAGTACCTTGTGCTCACTGTTTATTAGGACTTAGGAGCCACAACTTTTATCCTTAATCCTGGAGCCAAGATTCCCCTATCTGTAGCAGGCAGAATGAGGGCACATTTCTGGGACTGTCACAGATACTTTTGACCTGACTATTTTTTCAGTGAGACAGGAAGCCAGTGACAAAAATTTAAGGCTTACCCAACTTTCTCTTTGTGGAAATCACTGAAGTCCCCAAGAAGCAGCATTCCCTTATATTTACTGTAACGAGGGGATGCGACTGCTCTTTCTCACAACCTTCGAAGTGGATCTACTCCTGCGCATGACTGTGCACACCAACTTCTGCTAGCTTGTGCTGGGCCTGAGCTGTTTCACCTCCTGGATGGAGGAAATTGTAGGAACTTGAGCCTCAAAACAGATTCTCTTATAAACTCTTCCAATTTTCTGTTGTTTCTTATTTTGAGAAGTAAACACTTATAATCTAGTGATCTGAAAGTAGAGAGATCATCCTGGCCCTTGAAGATCAATAGAAAGGGTGTCCTGAGACCTGAATAAAATAGCTGAAAGGGTGAGTCTTTTACATCTTAATGGGGCTTCTGAAAAGTCCCTTCATCCCCAGGGTGTAAAGGACACACTGGATTTTAAATGTAGTTTAAATCAAATGAATAATATGTACTTTTCTATGATTTATTGATAGGTGAGTGCTAAAGGCAGCTCTCTAGGATTATATGCTATAGGGAAGATAAGTTGCAAGAATGGAAGTTTGTCATTGGGAGCTAATCACAGCAAACCAGATTTAGTAAAATGGATATCAACATTAATTCACATAATGACATATAATTGTGCAATGAATGGAGCCTGGACCTGGATTCAGGAGGATCTGAGTTTAAAAATATCTCAGATGTTTAGTAGCTGTGAAGTCCTCACCGTGTCACTTTCTTTGATTTTCTCAGTTTCTTCATCTACATAAAATTCCTATATCCTATAGGTATAATTCCTTTTTTTAAAAAATTTTTATTTAATAATTACTTTATATTGACAGAATCCATGCCAGGGTAATTTTTTTTTTACAACATTATCCCTTGCACTTGTTTCTGTTCCGATTTTTTTCCCCTCTCTCCCTCCACCTCCTCCCCTAGATGGCAAGCAGTCCTTTATATGTTGGATATGTTGCAATATATCCTAGATACAATATATGTTTGCAGAACCGAACAGTTCTCTTGTTGCATAGGGAGAATTGGATTCAGAAGGTATAAATAACCTGGGAAGAAAAACAAAAATGCAGATAGTTCACATTCGTTTCCCAGTGTTCTTTCTTTGGTGTAGCTGCTTTTGTCCGTCATTTATCCATTGAAACTCAGTTAGGTCTCTTTGTCAAAGAAATCCACTTCTATCAAAATATGTCCTCATACAATATCATTTTCGAAGTGTATAATGATCTCCTGGTTCTGCTCATTTCACTTAGCATCAGTTCATGTAAGTCTCGCCAGTCCTCTCTGTATTCATCCTACTGGTCATTTCTTACAGAACAATAATATTCCATAACATTCATATACCACAATTTACCCAGCCATTCTCCAATTGATGGGCATCCATTCATTTTCCAGTTTCTAGCCACCACAAATAGGGCTGCTACAAACATTTTGGCACATACAGGTCCCTTTCCCTTCTTTAGTATTTCTTTGGGATATAAACCCAGTAGTAGCACTGCTGGATCAAAGGGTATGCACAATTTGATAATTTTTTGGGCATAATTCCAGATTGCTCTCCAGAATGGTTAGATTTGTTCACAACTCCACCAACAATGCATTAGTGTCCCAGTTTTCCCACATCCCCTCCAACATTCATCATTATTTTTTCCTGTCATCTTAGCCAATCTGACAGGTGTGTAATGGTATCTCAGAGTTGTCTTAATTTGCATTTCTCTGATCAATAATGATTTGGAACACTCTTTCATATGAGTGGTAATAGTTTCAATTTCATCATCTGAAAATTGTCTGTTCATATCCTTTGACCATTTATCAATTGGAGAATGGCTTGATTTCTTATAAATTTGAGTCAGTTCTCTATATATTTTGGAAATGAGGCCTTTATCAGAACCTTTAACTGTGAAGATGTTTTCCCAGTTTGTTGCTTCCCTTCTAATCTTGTTTGCATTAGTTTTGTTTGTACAAAGGCTTTTTAATTTGATGTAATCAAAATTTTCTATTTTGTCATCAGTAATGGTCTCTAGTTCATCTTTGGTCACAAATTTCTTTCTCCTCCACAAGTCTGAGAGATAAACTATTCTATGTTCCTCTAATTTATTTATAATCTCGTTCTTTATGCCTAAGTCATGGACCCATTTTGATCTTATCTTGGTATATGGTGTTAAGTATGGGTCCATACCTAATTTCTGCCATACTAATTTCCAATTATCCCAGCAGTTTTTTTTTTTACAAATAATGAATTCTTTTCCCAGAAGTTAGGGGCTTTGGGTTTGTCAAACACTAGATTGCTATAGTTGACTATTCTGTCTTGTGAACCTAACCTTTTCCACTGATCCACTAATCTATTTCTTAGCCAATACCAAATGGTTTTGGTGACTGCTGCTTTATAATATAATTTTAGATCAGGTACGGCTAGGCCACCTTCATTTGATTTTTTTTTTCATTAATTCCCTTGAGATTCTCGACTTTTTATTGTTCCATATGAATTTTATTGTTATTTTTTCTAGATCATTAAAATATTTTCTTGGAAGTCTGATTGGTATAGCACTAAATAAATAGATTAGTTTAGGGAGTATTGTCATCTTTATTATGTTCACTCAGCCTATCCAAGAGCACTTAATATTTTTCCAATTATTTAAGTCTGACTTTATTTGTGTGGAGACTTTTTTATAATTTTGCTCATATAATTCTTGACTTTCCTTTGGTAGATAGATTCCCAAATATTTTATGGTATCAACAGTTATTCTGAATGGAATTTCTCTTTGTATCTCTTGCTGTTGGGTTTTGTTGGTGATGTATAAAAATGCTGAGGATTTATGGGGATTTATTTTGTATCCAGCTACTTTGCTAAAATTATGAATTATTTCTAATAGCTTTTTAGTAGAATCTCTGGGGTTCTCTAGGTATACCATCATATCATCTGCAAAGAGTGATAGTTTGGTTTCCTCATTGCCTACTCTAATTCCTTTAATATCTTTCTTGACTCTTATTGCCGAGGCTAGTGTTTCTAATACGATATTAAATAATAATGGTGATAGTAGCCTCCACGTGGATATTTACCTTGTTTGAGTTCCCTACAAAATAATGTTTTAAACATACTGAGTTTTGACATTCAAACAATGTGCTATCAG
>NC_067399.1:37330376-37350363 GCF_016432865.1 Antechinus flavipes | reverse complement strand
TAGAAAATGGGATGTGCAGAATCTGGGAAATGACTAAAGGTGGATAGTGGTGTCTAAGAAAAGTTTTGGAGATGACCTCATGGGACCTAGGTAAGTATCCCCCTAACTCTATTTTCCCATTGTGCTGTTTTCTTTCTAAAAAGGAAATTTCTCACCTAGTTAAACTTGAGCCTTGCTTTCAACACATTGTGACTACACAATTGAATGTCAGATATGACTCATGTCTGGAATCAGAACTAAAGTTTTTTTCCTCTGTTAAGATATATGACAGTGTTATAGCTATGTCCTTTTCCCTTTCATAGCAAATTTACTTGATCAAGAAGTTTTTGTAAGTACAACAATAAATCTGTTAAATAATACATTGATACTGGACCATCTCTGAGTTACCATAATAGAATACAGCATAAACATTTTATAATTTAACCTATATTTGTCGTCAAATTATAATATAATTTGGATTTTATTCCAAAGAGGGAAATGATTAGACAAAATAATAAGATAAAGTTTAGGAAAAAAAACAAAAAAGTTTTCTAAATAAATGAAATATAAATTTTTAAAAATCAGTTTTGCAGAATGCTAGGGATTTTTAGAATCTGGCATGTTTAGAGTAAAATTAAGGAATGGGGATCAGCCCAAGAATGACCTAGAGAAAGAAAATGAAATATCCTTTTTAATAGAAAGCAAGATGGCTATTTAAGTTGGATTGTTGTTGGAATATATGGGAGCTTTTGGAATACATGGAAGCCACCTGACAGTGGCTGCTGGAGATCCAACCTAGACCTACAGAATGGATCTCCTCTTATAAGAGGATGATATAAGGAGACTGAGAGACAGTTGCTGTTCTCTGACTTCTCCACTGAGAGGCTGTTGCATTGTCTGACCTCTCTCCAATTTATCTCATTCCCAGTCTGTAAAATCTGTGTCAGCAAAGGCTGCCTTGCAACTCCTTCAAATGTTATGATTCCCAGCTGGAGGCTCTCAGAGAATTGAGCTGTTCCTTAACAGATTGTGGGATTAATCAAAGAGTAAATTGTACAATTAATTTGTAGAGGGATGCTGAACTATGTAGGAAAGGTCTTAAACAATAGGATGGTTTGTATTTTATCCTAAAGAGCAAAAGAACCCATTAGAGTTTATTCAATCTGTCAGTAAGCCTTTATTAAACTTCTTCCATTTGATGTGCTCTATGTAGAGGAATTTTATGGTCGGATCTATTGTCTATTTAAAGTACCAGAGGACATCAGGACTTGGCCATCTATATCATTTAAAACAGAAATACTTTCTGAGGCCAAAGAAGACTACTCTGTTATCTATTGATCAGTAAAATGAATGCATTTTCTAAATTACTTCCTAAGGAGGAAAGAATGAGGAAGAACAAAAGAAGAAGGAAGAATTATGAAGTAGCAATCTTATCTCTAATGGAACCATCCCAGAGAGAGGCTGAAATGAGGGATTGGGGCTGAGGTTCTTGCAGCCAAAGTTCCCAGTTAGGAGAAGGGAAATCGGTTCTTGCATTCTCTGTACTTGCATGTGATTCTTTGTGGAAATTCATTTCATTGACTTATTAATGATTCCTCCCACTTCAAGAATCCTGTCTTGGCCATGTGATAAGGCAATTTCATTTAAGGAACTGAACGCAGAAGGACCCTCTTGTAAAGTCTGGACTAACTCCCTGGAGGCCTCAGGATCAGCCAGAGTCAGGATAAGTAAAAGTCCTTGGTCTTTAGGGGAGAAGTGAAGGAGACAGAACTGACTGCCACAAGGCTCCAGGATTCTTGAGCCCCAAATCACCAACTTCTCTCCTCCTTATCCTGCTGCAAAAGTCACTTTGCCTCTGTTACCCACCCTCTAATCCTTGCCTACAATTATCTTAACACCAAACACTGAGCCAGCACCAAGAGTGAGAAGAGCTATTTACCCAAACATATGCTAATAGAGTCATTGTCCCGTAGCTAATATGTAATTAGCCTTAAATGCTGGGTTGTCTGATTCAAGCACACCTTTTTAGAGTTCCAGCCCTCTATACTCTCTCTTCTTAGTTCATTGGCTATAAGAAAGAGCTTATTCCCATCCTTGATGAATGGGCCTGTTTTCCCCTTCTTATTATTCCTTTTAGGTTTCGCCTTGGCTGGTTGATTATTGTTCAGCTTTGCAGTTGAGGAGGACAGAAATGACATCTCTATGCTAGTCTCAGTGTACAGTGTGTAAATCTTTGGCTGATCAGACTGATATGACCTAAGAAGATTCTACAAGATGGTTTATATGGACATTTAAGCATATGTATTTCTAAATTTGTATAGCCCATTTTTTTAGCTGCTTCAATTCTGCTTCTCTTCTATAGTACAGCATTTTCTTTGATAGCATGCTGGATGATTCAGTGTCAGTGTCTCCCATGTCTCATAATTTATACAAAAGTTGTTCAGAGCTATGTTGAGAATGCCCTTACGTTGCTTCTTCTGATTTCAATGTGAGCACTTGCCTTGTGTTCTCCTCATGAAATCTTTTACACAAATATATTTTGGGCATTGAAACAATGGAACCAGCCCATTGGAATTGACCTCTGCAGCAATTTGACTGCTTGGCAGTTCAGCACAAGAACAGAACTCTGCCTTCACTGCTTCCCCTTACCAGATGAGCATCAGAATTTTCCAAGGAATTCAGTGCAAAAGGAAGCAATTCCATTTTGTAGCATGGTGCTGGCAGACTTTCCAGGTTTCCCAGGACACAATAATGAGGTTGGCCCAACAGTTCTGTAGACCTTCAAGATGATAGGCAGTCTAATCCCTCTTTTCTCCCCTGCTTACACTCAGAATTTTCCAAAGGCTGAGCTGCCTCTGTCAATGCATGTATCAACCTCATTACACATGTGTACATCCCTGGAAAGTATAGTGTCAAAGTAAGTGAACTTATTTACAATATTCAAAATTTCTCTATTTTCTGTAACAAATCATTCCATGTGTTGAAGGTATGGTACTAATTGGGAGGGAACTACTGCGTTTTTGATATTAATTGTCAGATCATTAATAAAATAATGAAATAGTTAAGAGTAAAAGATAAAATGATACAGGTGATATCTTTTGACTTATGAAAGGATTCTAAGTTCTAAGTATCTGCTTCCTTGGTCTTTATTACCAATTAGCAGAAATTGTTCACCTATTCAGCCAGGGAAGTCTTTATTTGTATGGAATAGACTCCCTTCTAACTCACCAAATGATTTGAGGTCCATCAGTTACAATCAATCTTAGTTAGTTCATCTGCTGGAGTGGGGTTGCTTAGCATGCTGGGTGACAGACATCAAAAATGGAAAAAAGCCCTGAACAATAGGTTGGGCAGCCCCAAAGCTAGAGTTACTAGTCTTCCTGAAACAGCCCATGTAACTCAGAATTTTCATTAGTTCCTGTATTAAAGTTTGTTTCAAACTTTCAACTGAAAATCTTATGTTGGTGTACCCTACTGATCTTGTTAAAGATCTTCTAGAAATAACTACAGATTAATGATCCATAGGAGACAGAGTTCTTTCATTAATCGAAGGGGAAAATGAGAAAATAAAATTGATTCTCTAACACGTGTAATTGATCTTATTTACCATTTGTTGATGTTATTTTATTACTATCCAAATCATTTTTTGTTTCTGAAACTTAGTTCAGAAATTCACCTGAACTGAAATGAGTTAAATTCAGAAAATGAGTTCTTCTGTTTTACTGTTGTTTAAAAGAAATCTGCTATCCTTGACAAATACAGGCAAATTCTAGAATGTTTGGTCCAATAGCATCACCAAACTATCCTTCCAGGATTTCTGGTTCATTGTCAGTATCTCTGACCTTGAAAGTGAACTCAAAAATGAACATTTCTAAGTCACAAGAAAGAAGGAGGCTGTTGATAGCTCCTCATCCCCAAGTTTAAACCAATCATATTGAATCATATGCTTCATCTGTATAACCAATCAAGAGTCATAACTTCTACAATGTCACCAATCTTAAAATCAATTTTATTTTTCCTCACCTACTCTATACTGTTCAGAAAGGAGTTGCATCTTGACTTAAGAGTCTTTGGCTTCAACTGAGCAGTCATTGACCTGTTTTATTAAAAGGTTGCTTAACCGGAACAAATTCCAAGGCTGGAAGTTTAATAACAATTATCCTAATAATAATTCTAATTATTATGATTATTATATTGCATTTTCTATTAGATTATGAGAACCTATAGAGCAAGAACTATTTCTGCTTTTATTTTTGTATCCCCAACACTAAGCATTTTGTTTCATAAATTAATAAATTCTTTTTCAACTGATAGTGTCTGAAAACTGATCAAAGCATAATGTTTTACTATTGTTTTCTTTTTTTAACTATATTTTGTTCCACAATTAATCTGGGTAATATTAATTATTCTGGAAATATATTTAGCATTATGGCAATATTAAATTGTTTACTCAGTGAGGGGAAGAAGAGGGAGAGAGAGAATTTGGAACTCAAAATTTAAAAAAAAAACATTGTTTTTATATATAATTGGGAAATTTTTGTAAAAAGCAAGTAAAGCCTAGTGCTTTTTCATGAATTCATTTACTGTTATTTGATGAGACAGAAGAGAGACTGGAGGATGGTGGACCAAACAGGAGGCTCTTGCAATCCCCCAAGACAGAAGTGATTAGCCAGAAGGGAATGAGTCTTCTTGTCTCTAGAAGCGTCACCATCACCTTCACAGCCTCCCATTGAGCCTTGATTTACTTAGATCTAACTCTTTCTTGCCCATTAGGAATCTAGTCCCGGGGCAAGAGAGAGAAACTGTCTTTGCTTATCCAAAGCCAGCTGTAGCCATTCCTTTATCAGCCACTAACCAAGATCTCTTTTCCTTTTGAGGCGTCCCATTTGAAGACATAACAGAATGAGGCTCTTTCCCCCAGAGCCAGGCTCAGCCAGAGTGACTCAGTGAGACTCACAGGGTCCTTGAGGGGAGGTTCCTCCCACACCTGGGGCTCTTTTGCATGTGAAGACCCAAGGGAGCCGCAGGAAGCCCTGCTGAGGACATAAAAGCTTCCTCCCTCCTTCCTGCCCCCTCAGGGCTCTGGGTGCTCTCTGCACAGTCTCTGAAGGCCAGGATGAGCTCCCCATGGCAGCTGCTCTGGCTCCTGGTGCTCTGGGCTCAGGGTAAGACCCCAGTGAAGGCGTTTAGAAGGTTACAGGTTTTCAGGGATAAAAAAGTAATGAGCTTTTGTTCCTGGAGGTGAGCAAACTTAGACACAACATAAAAAGACAGAGGCTAATAAACATGATCAGGCCCCAAATTACAAGATTATGTCTGAAAAAATGGTTTCTGTCTCTTGTTGATAGTAAATACAACATTTGGCCCAAACTGCCTCATTCCTACAACTTGATTTGGACATGAACATATTTCTATCTTTTGCTGACCCAGTCTCCAATCTTCTTGTCCAGCTCTCCAGGAGAAAGAGTCACCATCAGTTGCAAGGCCAGTGAGAGTTTAAGCCAATATGTTATTACCTACTTACATTGGTACCAGCAGAAACCTGGCCAAGCCCTCAGGTCCCTCATCTAGGAAGCTATCTGCTTGGATTCTGTGGTGCCTGCCAGGTTCAATGGCAATGGGTCTGGAACAGATTTCACTCTCACCATCAGCAGCCTGGAGTTTGAGGATGTTACAGATTATTAGTGTCTGCAGGATAAAAGCTTCTCTCTCCCACAATGTTTCAGACCTGAACAAAAATCTCTCCAGCCTGTTAAATGGCCTCAGAGCAAAACAGCAGGTGTTCTTGCAGAGCATTCCCTGCTCTCTGAGAGACTTCATGTTTCCCAGGGCTTCCCGTTCTAGTTTCCCAAGTCCCCTTCTTTCTAATTCAGCCTTGTTAGTCATAAGCCTTGTCTGTACAGGCAAGACAGATGGAGAGGTAGCACAGCCCCATGGAAAACCAAAGGGAAAATCCCAACAGGGAAGTACTGACATTTCAGGTCCACTTGATATCTTTGCCTCTACAAAAAGTGTTTTTTCTTGTGGGGAGCCATGTTCCTCCTGAGGAGGATTTGCTTGAGTTCTCTGTAGCAATGACAGAAAATTTGTTGCTCTTCTTCTTTCATGTCTGAGTCTTCATGACCCCACTGGGGGTTTTCTTGGCAGAGATACTGGAGGAGTGGCCCATTTCCTTCTCCAGCTCATTTCACAGATGAGAAAACTGAGGCAAACAAGGTTCAGGGTCACATAGGAGGAAGGATCTCAGGTTATATTTGAACTCAGGTCCTGAATTCTGTCTTCTCTGCTACTTGGCTGCTATGATATAGATCAGATTCTTTTTTCTCCAGTCTTGCCAACACTGGTCCCATAGGGTGCTTTTTGACATGGGCTTGAATAAGAGTCAAGGTGAATCTCTCTCACCCTCCAGGTAGAGACCTTTCCTGCATCTGGGGAACCATAGTTTATTGCTTAGCTCAAGCTAATGTGTGAACCTGTGCGGGTTGGAGTGTATCTCCCATTAGGCATTGGGGGAGTTCCATGAGAGTAGGTGGCAGGGCCATGTCCATTTCTTTTCATCTGTACTAGAAATCTCTGCCTCTATTCTCTTTCTCATGGGATGCCTTGCTGAAAGAAAGCGCAAGGCCCTGTCCATTGCTTTTAGGACCAAGGGCACACAAATGGTTTCACTGCTACTAGATGGCTTTCTGCAGCCTTTGTCACTGAAGAGGGGATTGGCTCAGTTCCTAGTCTACTCAATGGTGCCTTGGTTCCCTATCCTCCCAAGGTTCCCAGATTCTTTCCTTTAATCTCATGCACCTAATTGCAGGAATGGACTTACATGAAGTTTAAACAGTTGCTAACATTGAATTTCTTTACATGATTTTTTTTTATGTGTCAGAATTTTCTTCCAAAAAATGGAGGTGTGTGTGCTAGTGCTTCTCCTCACCCTAAGACTGCCATCCAGGTCTGTGATCCAGACACGAGTATGGGCAAAGCAATAGAGTCCGCCCCCATTGCTAGCAAAAAGAAAGCTATAGTCTTCTTTTTACCAGTTGTTTGACCCCCTACAATCTACCAACTGAGAGCTCCAGAAGAAGTTTCTGCTACGGCAGATTCAGTGGCTCTCAAGCTTCTTCTTGCTTTGTTGGTGCCAGGACTGCGCTCAACTATCATTCTGGCACAATAAACCTTTCCTGCTGACTTTCTAAGTTGTCATGGCTGGAAAATTGTTTTACTCCATGTTTTATGGATTTGGGTTCTCTAAAATATTTAGTCATTATTTACAGGTATTGGAGAGGTTTTGGGGAGAGTTCAGGTGAATCTTTGTCTTTACTCTGCCATCTTGGCTTTACCTCTCTTTATTTATTTACATTTTTTGGACTAGGTTAAGGAGGAAATTCTTTGCCTCAGTGCTCCTCAGAATTAATCACTGAATAAATGTGACCTCCGTCAAACTGAGACCTATTTGAAGACCTTAGCTTAAAAAGGCCAAGGTTTCCCATTTCATCCAGGGCCATCTTCAATCATCCTGATCTATATCTTGCCAATGGATGCAGATGGCTATGGAGGGAAAAGTGAGACTGATGACCTTGCACAATCTCCTCACTCAAATACAATTCACTTGTAAGTCATGGAATCACCTCCCTGATGTCATGGTCCTCTTCAAGAATGAAGGACAAAACTATAAGCCACTCAAGTGAATACTAATGCAAAGTTTTAAAATAAACAATTCGCAAAGAGACTATAGCAACATATCAAAATGATCATGTATTATGCCAAGTCAAGATTTAAATCAGGAATATAAGGTTAGTTCAATATTAGGAAAACTATTAACATAATAATTGATCATGTAAATAACAAAACCAACAAAAAGTATGATTACTTTATAGATGCAAAAAAGATCTTTTGTCAAGAGATAGCATTTGTTTTATTTAAAAAGCATGAGAAAGTATTGGGACAAATTATTCTTTCCTTAAAATAATAAGTAGTATTTATTAAAAACTAAGAGAGTTTTATTAGTTTCATATATAAATGTTTTATTTTTTTATATTTAAATATATGTTTTATGTAATATAAATTTTATTTCTAAAGTGAATATACATTAGGAATTTCCAATAAGATCAGGAGTAAAATGTAATAATTTTTTCTAAAATGTATTATTCTCTGTTGAGGTTTCTTGGGGTCTCTGGAAAGCAGCCTTCCTTTCGAGCATCACAAGTGTAGCCAGGGATTAAAGTCCAAATCCTTTATTGCCCCTTTTAAAGTCTTATTTCCTTTTCTGCAGCCTGGTTAACTTTCTTATAGTCCAGAATCTTTATTATCTCCTTCCTGGGGCTGGGCAGCTTTCTGGAGAGCGTTTCAGTCTGGCTGTGGTTCTGAGAGCTTGAGCTCCTACCTGCCTTCTCTGGCTTCTGAAACTCCCCGACTGAATCCTGGCTGAGGCTCCTAACTTATATGCCCCACACTGAGTATAAACCAATCATTATATCACTAGGAAACCATCATTAACTGATTAAATCAGTGCTAAACTAGATTTAACCACTGTCTCCTCAATTCCCCTTAGTACCTTCTTTCAAGTTCTGGCCCGTAACATCTCCTTGTAGGATCAGATCAATCATACTGAACCATGCTAATTTAGATAACTATTGTCTCTATCAACTCCACTGACTTAGTACCTTGTAAGAATCCTTTGTTTCAAGTTTAGAGTTCTGACCCATAACAGTAAAATAAGTAGGTCCACTATCTTCATTACTATTCAATATTATTCCAAAAACACTATCTAAAGCAATAAAAATAAGAAAAAGAAATGGAAGACATAAGCATAGGCAAAGAGAAAACAAAATTATCATGGTGATATAGTAGATAGCATGTCAAACCTAGGTTCAAGAAGAATGAAGTTCAAAACCTACTTCAGATAATTATTAGCTAGGAAAGTGGGGAAGTTGAGTAATTTCTATTTACCTTAGTTTGCTCATCCATTAAATAGGGGACAATAATAACATCTATTTCCAAAGGTTGTTGTGAGCATCAAATGAGATGATAATAGTAAAATACTTAGTATAGTGCCTGGAACATAAGTGCCATTTAAATGTTGCCTACTATTATATGATGGTTATTTAGAAAATCAATTAAAAACTAATTGAAACAAATGACAACTTTAGGAAAGTTTCAGGATGTGAAATAAACCATATCAATCATCAGCATTTCTGTTAGATTCCAGCAGGAAGAAATACAGAAATTTCATTTGAAATAGCTAACAACAGTATAAAATACTTAAGAATCTACCTACCAGGACATAATTTTAAAACACTATTCACAGAAATACATACCTAAAGAATTGTATAAATATTAATTTCTCATGAGTAGACTGGGACAATATAATAAAAATAATACTACCTAAATTAGTTTACTTCTTCAATGTCATATCAATAAAACTATCAGAGAATATCTTTATGAAGCTAGAAAAAATATTAACAATATTCAGCTAAAGAACATCCATAATGTCAGGAAATTTAATTTTTCAAATGGAAAGGGAGTCTAGCAGACCCACATTTCACACTGTGCTATAAAGTTATAATCATCAAATCATTTTGGAACTAAGTAAAAAACAGAGAGATTGATCATCGGAATAGTTTAAGGTGACTAGAGTTTGATGGACCCTAGTTTTGGGGGACAAGAACTCACTATCTATCTAAACCTGTTGGGAAAACTGATAATTAGTCTAGAAGAGCTCTCACACCACAAAATAACCTCACATGGTTATATGATGTAGATATTAAAAGGGATGTCATAAGCAAATTATTGGAAAATAGATAAAATGATTTGTCAGATCGATGAATAGGGGAAGAGTTCATGACTTATCAAGAGGTTTAAAAAGTACACTGAAGGAAGATGAGTAATTTTGATTACATAAAATTAGAAATTTTTAAACAAAAAAGCCAGTGCAACTAAAGTTAGAAGAAAAATCAGGAAACTTCAAAAAACTGAAACAAGTTTCTATGATAAAGGTCTCATTTCTAAATTACATAGAGATGAATCAAATTTATAAGAATAAGACATTCCTCAATTAATAAATGATCAAAGAATATGAATAGATTTTGAAAAAAAGAAACCCAGGCTATCAAAAGCCATATAGAGAAATGCAAATTAAACAACTTTTAAATACATCTGTATAGCCATCATGTTGGCTAAGATGATAGAAAAAGGAAAGTGATAAATGCTGGAGAGACTATGAGAAAACAGGTAATTAATGCAGTTTCTCCCAGGTGTGAAGACAACAGATGAGAAGATAATTTCTCTTTCTAGCCCTATGTCTTAGGGAATGTGAGAGATGAAACAGCTAGCCTTGGAGAAAAATAATGTTCTCTTCAGGAGAAATGTTTCAGTGAGTACCAGAAATCTGAAGAAATATAAAAGATCAAGTATAAAGGGGGTATTTTGACAATAATAGACGAGGACTCCAGTGGGGAGAACTTGGAAGGGAGACAAATAAGGATAAGTGCTGAGGAAAAATAGGCTTATGTCCACTATAGCTATAGTATTCAAATGATTGGTATATGATGCCTCTACCTGATCCTATAATGAACTTCAGCACTGAACCCCAGACCAGGTCAAGAAAAGAGACATAAAAACCACAAGATCCTGGGTCAAGACAATCTGGGGCAAGCAAAGAAAGATGACTGACAGGGAGAGATTTCCTATAAAAGGATATGCCCCTTTCCATATTGCTACCTGGGAGGAAAGCCTATTTCCCTGATTCTAGTTCTGGCTTGGACTCACAACTCCAGTGGTTGGGTTATTCTCATTTCAACTACTCCTGCAAACAGAATGAACATATTCATGTCAAGAAACTAGAGACTAGAGGAAGGAGATGCTCAGTCTTCTTTGCCATGATCATAGATCTTAGAGATCCTATCTGTGACAAAGGGACAAATCTAATACTAGAATTATTCCCTTTTTCTGGACCGTGTCTTTCAACATAAGTGAATCAGACACTAACAATGTTTTAGAGAAGAGCTGTCATTTCTATCCCATCAGACATCCCCACAACCATCCTAACCTTTGCACAAAGATACTCTGCATGTGTCTACATTTACCATTGTCAGATAGGTCATGTTAAACAATCACTTAAAAGAGATGGGGAATATAATAGGAATGGGTGGTACAAGAAACAATCTATGCTGACACAATGTAGTCACAATGGGAAATCACCAGGAAGATGTAGAGGAGGGGGAATCTTCCTGGTAGAATATAGGGCCATAAAAGTATGTCATCTCATGGTATTATAAATTATTATGCACACTGGGAAGGAAGTTTGTCTCCTACATGATCATATAGATTCTTTGTTTAGCACATCAAGTTGTCCCAGTATATTCATGTTTCTGATAAAAAGAAAATTTTATTTTTGATGTGACAGAAGTTAGATACACACAGATAGTGGATGGTGGTTATCCAGTTCTGCCTTCTTATTCTCTGTCTCTCTCTATCTGTCTCTGTCTCTCTGACTTCCCCATTCTCACCCCCCAAAGTCTGCAGCAAGAGTAAGACTAGAAAGCTTTGGAATTCATCTATATCATTAGCAACGAGGGGGAGACAATCATCCTTGAGGCTGAATGTGTAGTTTAACCCTTCTTATTAGGATAACTGTATGACTCTGAGATTTAGAAACATATCAGCTCTGTAGCCAGAAGCTCAGAACTTTGCCCTCTTAATGGCTGATTTCCATGCTCCTTCAAAGTCCCTTCCTCCTCCTGGAGTCATTATCTATAAGCTTGTTCCCAGCTTCAGTACAGAATCAGCACTGGACAGCGCACAGCATGGAAATGATGCCATTGGCTCAGTTTTTCTGCCTCCTGCTACTGTCTTGAGAAAGATGGTGTATGAAGTGGAGTTGGGGGAATCATTCTCTCTCTCTTTTTTTTTAAATAACTTTTTATTGACAGAACCCATGCCAGGTTAATTTTTTACAACATTATCCCTTGCACTCACTTCTGTTCCGATTTTTCCCCTCCCTCCCTCCACTCCCTCCCCCAGATGGCAAGCAGTCCTATACATGTTAAGTTACAGTATATCCTAGATACAATATATGTTTGCAGAGCCGAACAGTTCTCTTGTTGCACAGGGAGAATTGGATTCAAAAGGTAGAAATAATCCGGGAAGAAAAACAAAAATGCAAGCAGTTTATATTCATTTCCCAGTGTTCTTTCTTTGGGTATAGCTGCTTCTGTCCATCCTTGATCAATTGAAACTGAATTAGATCTCTATCATGGGGGAATCATTTTCAAGATCTTATTCCCACTTCTAATTTGTGGGATTAACAAACATTCATATTTAGGAGAATGTTGAGTATTGGAAGCCCCCTTATACCAGTTACCAGTTCTAATTGAAAGTAATTAAACTTTGATTAACACGAGGACTTTTGTGGGAGGATTTTTCTTTTCAACATAAGATGCCAATGGGACCATTGTGTTGACTCAGTCTCCAGCCTCCCTGTCTGTCAGAGAGGGTCACATCTCTCTGCTGCTGGGCCAGGGAAGGTATTAGTGACTATTTATAATGGTTCCCAAAAGAAAAAGGGACAATTTCCTAAGGGATTGTTCTTTAGGGCTGCCAATCTTAAGCCAGGAATGATTGTCCAGTTCAATGGCAGTGGATCTGGGAAAGATTTCATTCTTACCATCAGCAGCCTGGAGCCTGAGGATGTCAGAGATTATTACTGTCTGCAGGTGATGAGAGACCACCCATTGTGCTCCAGTCAAAAACAAAAATCTCCCTGGGCAGTGCCACTACTTCAGTTATTAGGAATAACTGCTTCCTAGGGAGTCATTTAGTCAGAGTTGACCCTGCTCTGTCCATGCAAGTCTTAGCTGAGGCAGAGCCTCATAGTCCTTTCAGTATCACCTTCTTACTTAAACCACTGACATTTGCAACATTACTAATCTCCTTTTCTCAGCACCCAAACTTGTGATCTGGGACATTTAGAAATAAAAAAATAGTCATAAAAATTAATCTCCATCTCTGATTCATCAGTGCATCATTCAGTGCACTAGGAGTACATCTTCTAATGTGGCCCCCAAGATCATAAATGAAAGAGAGCCATCATCTAATTCTAAATAGGAATGGCCAAGGCTAGATTTGTTTTATGTAGATAGTGCTAAGGATAAAGTGGCAATTTTAGCCCCTTCACCTTTTTATCTAGGAAGAAAAGCCCAGTTCAATGAAAGCTTCAGAACTTCGGTGTATATAAGTCTATGTGTGTGTATATGACTACATATATGCATATTTGTGTGTACCTCTCCAGCCTCAGAATAAGCCATGGTAAAGATGAAAGATCAAACGCATATGTCGGCTAGAACTTCTCTGATGTGCTGACACTGTCACTTGCTCCAGACAGATTAATTTACATGGGAAACCTTAGTGATCTAAACCTTTCCTGAAGGTGAAAATATATACATTTCCCTTGCTGTACTCAGGAGTCTCAGAGCAATCTCTCCTGGTGGAAAGGGATTCATCTACCAAGGTTTTCATGTGAAACAATTCTGGGGGATTTCTCAGGGGGCCTATTCTAGCTCTAGCAATTTGCATTTTCATAACTTGTATTCAATATAATGGACATTAAGAATGCCTACTGCCACTTGTCCTTGTGGTCAAAAGGTGGCAGGATTGCTCTTCTCATAGTTACACTATTCAGCAATCTTATTCCATAGCTAGAATTGTCAGTAGTCTTTGATGGATTAATAGGATCACTGCATCCACAGTCTGAGGGCCTCCTTCTGTTGTACAACCTGTGATTGAATTCTATAAGCAAAAAAGCTCATAAATCACAAACTTTAGTTATAATGGCATTTTAGTGTATTCAGCATTGCTTGGCACATAATCCAATGACATGTCCATTGATAAAGACTAGTTATTGCTTTCTTTGACAAGATTATAAAAAATATAAGAATAAGAAGATGAAATTTAACTTCAATTCAATGAAACTAATTCAATAAGCATTTGCTAAGTACCTATTACTAGTATTGAACTAGGATGCTATGAGACTAGATTTTACCAGATCAATGAAATAGATTTGCCCTTGAGAAATCATGGGTTTTGCTTTATAATATCTTGGATAAGTATTGGGGGATGACCTCAGACTTTCACCATGGACCCCTGTAAATAAATTACTCCAAAAAACCACAAACACTGTAGGCACAAGTATCTGAGGAGAGTACCCCAAAGTCTCTTCTGAGTTCCAACTACTTTTCCATATGATCCTAAAGGTGGTTTGTTGTTGTCCTTTGTAATCAGAAAGGACCAAAATGGCATCACTACGTTGGAGCCAAGTAGGTCAGAAAATTCCAAGTTCTTCAGGTTTCCTTTATAAACAAGATAAAATGGCATCTCAGGACAAATGTAGGGTGATAAAAAATAAACAAAAATTGGGGCAGAACAATGGTCCTCTTGGGATATGGATGCTTGGCCCATGTAACGTATGAATATCTCCAGACAAGCTTTGCCAAAGCAACAAGCAGTGAGCCCAGTGGTTAGCTGAGTTAGGAAGTAGCCTTGGCTAAGCCACAGGAGTCTTCATCTCCCAGACAGGGCGAGGTTTTAGCAGGGGAAGAATAAGGAGTATTAGGACTAGCTGTGCTGCTGAGAGGCAATTCTATGCAAGTAGAAACCAGAAGGTGCCTGGTAAGTGCAGAAGCAGTGGGACAGGGACACCACTGGCTGTGGGCACTTGCAGGAAGATCAAGTTCTTGGGAAGGAATGAGGAAAATAAATAAAGTAAAAAGTGCATGCTGAAAACAAAAGAAAACCTATAAGGAAGCAAAGCAAATATGGACAGCTCTAAACAAAATGTGTAGTATTTATTATAAAGGATTTGTTTTTTAAGTTTAAAATAAAGAAAAAGTAAAACGAGATGAAGAAAAAAAATGTTTAATGATATCATACCAAAAAAGAAAATGTGACTCCCTTTCTGGACAATTTGAAAAAAAATAGGCTGAATGATTATGGAGTTTGATGGATTAGGAAACTTGAACTGCTGATCTCAAAGCATAAATTATTTGTAGCCTACACAAATCTGCATAAGCTCACCTTATTGTATCTGATATTCTTACAGACCAGTATGTGGTCTAAATATCTAGTCTAAGCTTAAGGCTACTTCTTACACCTCATTGTTCCAGGTATAGCACATGTGAGACAGATATTATTCTCTAATAAGATTGGCTCAAACTGCAACCAGTATGCTTTCCCCCCAAGATTTAAGTGGGGAATGTTTTTATTCAGCTTTCCTCACAAATGATATACTAAGAATAGTAGGTACAAAATATCCACAAAAGTCAGAGACACGTTATCTCCAAGTAAAAGTAGTCTCATTCAAAACTCTGCTTACTAGAAGTTCCGTGTCACATAGCTCTTATGACTCTGGAAAAAAAGAATGAGGCCAATTACTTCACAAACTCTGCTTTACTTTAATCCAATTTATGGGTGAGTCCAAAGTAGGTGATGAAGCAGCAAGTGCAGGCAGATACACTGGGAGCTGTAGTCATAATCATACAATAGCCCAGATTTTAAGGTCATCTTCCCACTGAACTGAATCAGTGGTGGAATTCCACAGCCTCCAGCATCTTTTTAGAAGGATTGGACTGATAATCCTCCTGGTGTGATGAAGGGCTAGAAAAAGTACTCTAAAAATTCTGTTACACCCAATCTTGGCCCGCTTACCATAGTAGGCAGGGATTCCACCCTGTGGTCAAAACACATAAAAACTTTTGTGAAGATAACTTTACTCACCATCAGAATATGGTATATGCACAGACACTTTTGGACAACATATAATCTAGTAGATGGAATTGAAATACAGAGAAATACATTTTAGGGAGTGACTTCCATGGTAATTCAGCTTATTTGACTACACTTATTTGCTACATTTTTCTTTTGGCATTTTATTCTCTCAGTTATTTGGGATCAGAGGGAGGGGATCTAAAAAATAGATCAGAAGGAGGGGATCTAAAAAATAGATCTGTTGATGTTATGGGCCAGAACTTGAAACAAGGTGCTAAGTAAGTGGAATTGAGGAGACAGTGGTTAAATCTAGTTTAGCATTGATTTAATCCTACAACAAATAATGTTTTCCTAATGATATAATGATTGATGTATTCTCAGTGTGGGGCATATAAGGAGGAACTCTCAGGGCCAGAAAGGAGAAGCCCATCAGAAGCTCTTGGAGCCTAAGCAAGGATTCAGTCCAGCAGATTCAGAAGCCAGAGAAGGCAGGCAGGAGCAGAAACTCTTGGAACCCAGGAGAGAGATAGACCTCCAGAAAAACTAGCTGAGTCCCAAGTGAAGGAGACAAGACTTTGAAGGAGACAATAAAGGATTTGGACTTTAACTCTTGGCTGCATTTGGGGAGATTATTAAACTGAAAGAAAAGCTGCTCCCAGAAGCCCCCTGAGATACCTGTTCCCAGAGAACATTATATTTTAGAGAAAAATACTACACATTGAAACATTCTTAAATACACAGAAGAGAACAGAACAGAGGAAAGTTTGGAATGAAACACAGAAAAGCAAACTTTTAAAAAAAGAATTTATGATATGTCTTTTTAAAAAGACAAGCAGTGTGTGGGACTCTAATACATTGTTGGTAGAATTGTGAACTGATCCAACCACTCCAGAGAGCAATATGGAACTATGCCCAAAGGGCTATCAAATTCTGCATAGCCTTTGATGCAGCAGTGTCTCTACTGGACCTGGATCCCAAAGAGATCATAAAAAGGGGGAAAGAACCCACAGATGCAAAAATATTTGTAGCAGCCCTTTTTGTAGTGGCAAGAAACCGGAAACTGAATGGATGCCCATCAGTTGGGGAATGGCTGAATTAGTTATGGCATATGAATGTTATGGGTTATTATTGTTCTATAAGAAATGATCTGTAGGAGATTTCATAGCAAGAACAAGATTATATGATGATCAGTTCTGATGGACATGACCCTTTTCAATAGCAAAGTCATTCAGGCCAGTTCCAATGGTCTTGTGATGAAGAGAGCTATCTGTACCCAGAGAGAGGACTGTGGGGACTGAGTGTAAATCACAGCATTGTATTTTCCCTTTTGTTGTTGTTGTTTGCTTGCATTTTGTTTTCCTTCTCATTTTTTACTTTTTGATCTGATTTTTCTTGTGCCACATGATAACTGTGGAAATATATATAAAAGAATTGCACATGTTTAACAAATATTGGATTACTTGCTATTAAGGTGAGGAGGTGGGGGAAAGGAGTGATTTTGATATAATATTGTAGTGTTCTCTTCTTTTCAAAAATATAATCATTCTCTGGGAGGAGGTTTCTCAGGGCACTTCTGAAGGCAGCCTTAGTTTCAGTTCAAATCAATAATCACTTCAAATGCAGCCAGGAGATAAAATCCAGTCCTTTATTGTCTCTTCCAAAATAGCCCAGTTAGCTTTCCTTGGTTCCGAGAGCTCTTATTGCTAGTCCTTTACCTCTGCCAGCTTCAGCCTCCGGCTCCCTCTGAATCTCCAGTTCTAAATCTTCTCCCAACTAAATTCTGGCTCTGTCAATCTCCGGAACTGACTTACTTCTGACTCCTCCACTGACTCCTCTCTTAAAGGTGTGAACCCAAAGGTTGACTCCTCCTCCGAGAGTGGGATTGTGGCAGATGTAACTCGTGAATCTCCCAGACTTGCGAACTCCAATGTGTGAGTCAATGTGTGAACTCTCAAAGGTGTAAACTTAAGTTCATAAGCATTGTTTCTATCAATTCCAGTGAGTTAACACTTCGTAAGGATTCTAACACCAGGCTCAACATGTTACATACTGCTAGCAGTCACATGAAACCATAAAACTGATTAAAACTAAAAAAGAAAAAAGAAAAATTAAGGATAGGTAAGAATTGCAGGAACATATGTCACACAAAGTAGCAGAAATAGAGATACCTTCAAGATATGAAGAACTCCTTCCCCTGAGCTGGAATCAGTCACTTCTGCTCCCGAACCACACCCCATTTCCCACTTGCTTTGCATTAAAAGAACCCCAAGGGGAGGACCTGCAGACACAGGTGAGATAAACTAACTGGGCTTGGGGGCAAAGCCACTATAGGAGAGGAATCACTGCAAAATGGAGTGTCTCTCTCAGCTTATCTGTGGACTCTTGATGCTTTGGGTCTCAGGTGAGAACATGGGACACTACAACATGAAGAAGTGAAATGTTTCCTAAATGAAAGAATTCAAAGGCTCTTTGAATCTCTGGGGAGATGACTCAAAAGAGTCTAATTGGGCATGTGGATTTCTTTGAGGTCAAGGGGATTTGAAGAGCCAAGGTGTTTATGGGCCAAGAATCAAAATGAAAGGAAACTCTGTTTTGTTTATTCCATGGTGGTTAATCATTAATTTTTGCTTTTAGGTTTTATAATTATGCTGACTCAGTCTCCAGACTCAATGTCTGTGACCCCAGGAGAGAAAGTCACCATCAGCTGCAAGGCCAGTCAGAGTATCTTACACAGTGATGGAAAGACTTACCTACACTGGTTCCAATAGAAACCCAGACAGTCTCCTCGACAACTCATTGGACTCTTGTTCCTCTTCAGCCATGAGTAGAATCATCAAAAAAAGAACCACTGGCTCAGATAGGGTCACTCCACAATGCCCTGGGCCTGAGACACTCTGTCATTCCTATTTCATCTGACTCCCCACTGAGCAAGAATCAAAGAGACATTAATTGTGGTAGATTGAACTTATAACTTAAATTCAGTTTATCTGGGAAATTTGGGAAACAGGATGTTCATACTGGCTAAAGTAAACAGTTGCAAAACTGACCACCATAAAACATTTCTGGAAACAGTTGTAAACCTTGTGAAACTGACTATCATAAAAACCAGGTAAAAATTTAACAAGTTTATGTTACTTTCAAGCATTAAGCAAGAAAATGAGAATCGACTGGACAAGGGGAGGGGAAGTTGTCATGGTTTCTTGTGGCTTGTGGCTATATAATCTCCCCTGACTTCTGAATGAGTCACCTCCTCTTTACTGGGGAACCCCAGTTTATTGGATATCCATTTCTCATGAGATCATAAATAAAGCTTCTATTCTTCACTTTGAGAGACCTGTAAGAAGTCATTTTGAGTTAGGATTTGCCGTGCCACACAGTATCACATCTTGACAGTCACACAATTGACTAAAAGTACCACAAAATACAAATTCTTGTTGTTATTATCCTTTATATTTGACTCTAAAAAAGCATTTGAGTCATTCAACATGCAAATATTAGGACCACACAAGATTCCTTGAAGGAATCAATGAAATAACTTAAGCAGGGGGGAAGAGCATTTTCCCCATAAATCTGGGACCCCTTCTCACGCAAATATACCTAGAATTGGTGAGGAAAGTGCACATACAAAGGAAATATGTATGGAAGGGTGCATGAACACACACACATGGACATACATGTACACACATATGTACACTCATGCATACACAAGCACAATATTTGTGGTCCAAGCACCATGAAGAAGCATTTCTGTAATACAAATAGGTACTCTGGGAACATCTATGGAAGGATATGCACCTATGTGATCATGGTACATATAGAGAGCAGTAATGAACACTTCCAATGGTATAGGAACCCTGTTCTTGATGCTACTTAGCTCTCTACTTCTCCCCATTGTTCCCATTGTCTCTGCTGGATACTGTTCAGCTAAAGGCATTGACCCAACTAGAAGAATCACTTCTCCAAGAAGTCACTCTCTTGTACATTTTGTTTCCTCAAGTTTCTGACTCAGCTGCAAACTCATGTCTTACTCAAGAGCAAAGCAGATGTAATCATGCTCCTTCACCTAAATCCCACAGGCTTTCCTCCCCAGTCCTTTCAGAAAAGGCAACAACTCTCAATCCTCTTGGATCACACTTTTTTGTTTCTTCCAAGTATTTTTATCCTCTCAACAGAAAACCCTCAGTCCTGCTGCACATACTCACTCCACCAATAAGTCATTAGTGCTGACCTCATGTCTGAGAATGGAAGGTGGAGG